>NW_019101330.1:222118-228169 GCF_001856785.1 Myzus persicae
TATATATATATAGGTACACGGGAGCCGCGGTGGATGTCAATCGGACGGACGTTAATGCTGCATTATAACAACGGCGGCAGAGTTCCCAGTGGGAAACGATTATAAGCCCGAGCGCGATGGCTCCGTACTGTATATATAAATACAATATTACTGTATACTATTATTGCTATTATATACATATTTGTATTATATTTCATGTACATATATTATGTACGCGGCACACGCTTGTATGGTATATGTATATAGAGTCTCCCGTGCCGTTGCAGTCTCCGCCACGTCATCCCCAGCGGGAAATTTCGTTTCGTTAAATATTTTATCTCGTATTTAAATAATATAATATATAGGCTTTCGTGTGTTATATATTATACAACGATAATATGTATATTATGACATTTTTTTTTTTTTTTTTGGTTTTTCCTTTTAAAAACGATTTTTACGATCAGTTGCACGGGTTTGAGCATTATTATTCTTAAATTAATGGATGGAAGGATGGAACCGTGAGATTATAGCTTAATTTGCTTGTTCGTTATACTATTTTTAATATAACGAAACGATAAGCTATAATATTCGTCCGTGTCAGAACATGACGTTTAATGTATTTATACATTTATTTCATATTTATTTAAGTAAAGAAGTACAATAGAAATAATTGCAATATTGAAGACGTCATGATAAAAATCTTGTCATTTCAAAATGTTTGGTTAAATCCTATACATATAGTATAGACAATCACTAATACCACGATGACACATTTTTAGCGTGCTTTGACTTCTCTGCACTGCTCTTGGTGTGCGCTTCACGGGTTAAGCCCCTTAACTTCTCAACATCCATGTGAAGAATGCAAAACAAATATTACTTATAACTTCTACAATAATCGAGGATAACGGGATAAATAAAATGGGTGGGAAAAACCGTTTGTAGGTAGGTACTTTGCACGCAGAGCGCTTATTATTTTACGTCATAATTTTTCAACGTGTCATTACGATTCGTGTTTATCGAGTTGACGATATGACAGCGTAGGTTTTATCGGATGCCATGGTGGGGGGGGGGGTGAACAACCCCTCCCCTTTGGGACTTGGTTAATTCCTTTTGATATGTAAATATTAAAAAATAATAATTTATGACAGTTATTAACAGTATAAATTTAATAAATGTTTTAAACAATAACGAAAATAAAACACATATAGGTGACAGACTGCACCCCTCTTCAACTATAGTTGGTAAAAATATTTTTTGTGCTGTACTATAAGTTCACCCCCGCCCGCATAATGTATCGTCGAAAATCTTATTCCGCAACTTTATATAAAAAGTCACCGACTCCGAGGTATCTCTGAAATTTTCTTTGGTCTAGAGTGAACGTCGAGCAAGTCTACATATCAAAACCTTACGAGTGGGTGATTCGAGCCATTTAGGTACTATACACCGTGCGTTAATTAGCAAACCCAATAAATAGTCATCATCGTCGTATAGCGACAACCCCCCCCCCTCCTCACAGGTCGAGGTGGTATCGTCGGCGAAAGGAAATGAGAAAAACCGTTCGGTAACCCTACCCGTCATCGCACGCGACTCTGTGCGTATAATATCAAACTGTTTGCGCTCGCAGTTCCGTCGAAAAGGGTTTTCGGGGCGAAGAATGCTTAAAAAAATTAAGGGACGAACATGTGTTGCGCCAAAAACAATGTGTAATTATCGGTCCACGTGGCGGAATAATCGATTTTATCGTATTATTACTGTTATTGCGTATATATCGGCGTCGGCAAACTCTTCTTCCGGCACCTCCTCTTACGGTGGCCTATATGGGTGCTGCACATGTCACGCAATATTTCATAATTTTATAACGTTAGTGGAATATAAAATAATAATAATAAAAATAATTGTAATATCGATTAACTCGGTTGCCGATCGATTATCTACACGGAGTGTCTATAACGGTTTTCACATCGCACTTTCATCGTACACTATTTATTTATCCTCATAGTTTGTTCTCGGAAACGGATGCACAATTTTTTTCCTTACACAAAAAGGTTTTACCGGCGCTGTTGTGGAACGCCTATCGCGCGTCCAATGTACAATATTATATTATATCTCCCCGTTTCCGGAAAACTAAATATTAACCCTTGACTTGTGTCACTGACTCGAAAACCATCCGATGTGAACAGTAATATGCAGTATACCTTATTATTATTATGTAAGTACCTTATTCTAATTTATCGACAATACTGAGGCCGTTTGACGACTTCCTTCCACGGTGCCAAAATACCTGTATGAGAGTGAAAAAAAATATTATGACTTCCTATATAATGTATATGAAAAAAAAATGTAGGACCAGAAGTAATTAAGTAATTACTTATTTTAATGTCATTTTTACTATTTGTTTTAAACAATATATAGAATACAACATTACAAAAAAAAAAAAACATCATATTATGGTTACAAGTGAAAACATCAATAATTATAATTGTATACTAATAATCATAATAATTATAATTGTATGGTAATTAAAATGTAAAACATAATATATATGGGTAAAATTCGACCCGGCAATACCATTTATGTGTCGTGATACACGATTGATAGTCGAGGGTTAAGACTGTTCACCTTTGTAATTAAACCCCGTTCGATTAATGATTATTTTAATCATATTTTGGCAAATATTTTTGATAAGAGGGCGACTACACCGCGACTAAGACCCAACGGTTTGCCCGTTTTCCTGTCCATTGCCAGATTTCAATTTTATTTACTGTCAATAATTAGATAAAGGACATAATTGTTTAAGTGGTGCTCCGTCCACGATTTTCTTTTAGGGAATTTATCACTTACACTCACGCGCATTTGTCACACCAAATTAGATTATTATAAAAAAAATGATATCCGAAATATGTATTATTATACCTGTGACGATTTCGGTTAAATTGAGTGCGAAATATGTGAACCAGACTTTTTTTCGTTTCATTAAACATCCGAATTATACAATTCATATTCTAACCACTTCAGTTCCAATGAGTAAGTTTTTCAATTTAAAATATCTACTTACATTCTTTTTTTTCACAATAAAAATTATAAACTCTACTGTTGTAAACGGATTTACACAGAGTAGAAACTACACTTAACTTTTTTACGATATCAGCCAATTTAAAATCGGAATGTAGCAGCCCAGGGTGTACTAAACTCTTATCTGCGCCATTATCATAATGTAATAATTTATAGGATTTTAAGTGATGGAAAATCTTGAGCCTTAGTTTTGTTATTTTGACGGGTTCTTTTGAATGAATTTATAAGTAAATTCAAAACATTTGTTAAATTTCGACCCAAATTGACGATCTGAAAAGAAATTGAAAACCATCACAGGTGCAATAATATTGTATACAATGTTCTAAAATAGTTATAATGTGCTTGTTAATTTGAAATAGGTAAATTTACCATTAATGTATCATTTTTTAAATCATTTTATTAATTTAATATAATATGTCATTCAACATTTTATACGTTTATATTGTATATGAATTGTTATTGTACCCAATACGCTTTATTTGAATTGATTACAAATTAGTTTGTTATCCGTAACTGAATTGCCCGTTAACATCTTGTGACTTTAAGTACCTATCACGTATAATTACTACTGCAGGGACGCACATAGAAAACAATTTTCGGAGTGATATGTGGGGTGGGGGTTGATCCCCAACAATCTTCCGCATACTTACGTGCCTCGGTAACGCGTACATTCGACTAATTGTTATATATTATGGTTAATAGTATTTAAACATTATTATATAATAACATAAATGATTAAAACGTAAACAAAACGTGAGGATAATCAAGTCTATGTCGGAGGGTTTAATCCCTTACTTTGGGATTTGAATCCCCTCCGAAATTATCTGCTAGCATTCAATTATAAGGTGAATAATAAATAACACTAAGCTATTCATGAGCAGACTGCAGTTTAACATAAATAGCCGAATAATTGCTTTTTGCTTCTAAAATATACCTATATTATAGTCTACTCGCAATACAGTATAATGTTAATAATATTAACAATATTCATAATTAACGATAATCATTTTTAGGGAGCAAAATAATACCACGATAATAAAATGTATTCCATTTTGATTACACAATATTATGTATGTTAAATTGCGTGGAATATAATATTGTAATATTTGAAGAAAAAAAACCTGCCATTTGGTGTACTTGTGGTATGTTGTACTGTAAAAAATGTTTTGTAATTAAAACAAAATCACTACATGGTGGACTAATTTATTTATTCGCGTTTTTTAATTACTGGGATTCTTACACTCGTGAATGCCAACATTTTTTGCTTTTGAAACTTTCATAAAAAATTAAACAGACGGTACGCACCTAAATTGAATTGTCAGTTTCGTGATTTAAAGTAACATGAAGTATGCATGGACGCCTTTAGTAAAATATTCAGTATCATAATGCATTGTAATTTGGTTTGGGTTAGCAGTTTAAAAAGAAAAACGTGGCCCGGTAAGATTTATTAGTGCTTTCGCGTTGTTTTCACCTGATATAAAAATATATGGACTGTAGGCACCGGCTGCGTGTGCGCATAGTTATATGTCGGATGTCTAGATTTTCCTCGGCTTTATTTCAATAGTAATGCTTCCTTTGAATAATTTATGTAGGATAAACAAGTCCACGTTGCGCGTATAAAAATGAACCAACTGCTATGGTATAACTACCTACGTACATAGTTGCTAAATAAAGTTATTCGAACCAAACAGAAACCAAACAAGCCGAGAGTTATTAATTTAAATATTTAGGTTATTTAGTAATTACAAGTTGTGCCTAGAATTGTGATGTAGGTATACTATGATGAGATTTACATTTCAAAGGAAATCCAACATTGTTTCCGAATTAAATATCTCTAATGAGGAATGCCACTCTCTAAAATATCAACTGTACGCATGTGCGCCCTTTAGTTTTGTTTTCAACAAATATGAATATAAGAACTCCGAGTGCTGGAACTCTGATGAGGGTTCTATAATGCAGAATATAATTTTAGGTTCTCTATTATGCCATATATTATATTATTTATGATATTATCCTGCATACATGTAGTGTCTGGAGCTTTCCTTCCAAAACCCTCCTTCGAAAGCGACGGGGCCCAATATTGCAATTGTTCACTGGTATTGATGTTGTAGACTCGAAAATAATATTTGATCGAGAACCTGCTAGTGAGCATACCCGCCTATAGGTTAGGTTGGTATAAGTAACTCAGTACAGAAACTCGGGTGTAGAACGAAACGGACAGCTGACCAATAACGCATTAGTGTCGACGTAAGTGCAAATCAAACTATAATCGATTTGGTCGATATTATAGATAACAGCCACAACTAAAAAACAAAGCAACTGTTACATCAATACCTGCGACTGCCAATGTAATATACCTGTACACGGTTTAGTCCATACACGAATATAGAGCTCTGCACTCGCGGACAAGGACACATGATTGTACGTCGAGTATACGAAGCGAGTGTATGCACGTTAAATGATAAATATAGAATAAAGTTCTAATTAAGACACTCTGTCCGTCGCGTATATACATACCACTCGCATATGCCTAGGTACATACATATATATATATATACATTCACGGTCCACAGAAACTCCGACGCAATCGAGGACCACGCTAGCGTCGAGGTAATAACGCCGGCTACAGCGGGGGGGCGCAGACGGATCTCGAGGGAATTCCCCGCCGGTGAGTGATGGGTCGGGCGGCGGATGGAGGGCGCAGCAGTACTACTCCTCCGCCGGCGACGGACCGTCTACGGAGCTGGACGGGAGGAGGTACGCGCCGGCACGTGCGTATACAGAGAGGGCGCCGCGTTTTCCCGGACGGCAGTCGCGGGGGGGCGCTTGCGGGGAAAACACCGCCCTGTATGCGTGCGATGCGGAGACCCGGTCGGTCGGACCGACGGCCGCGGTCCTCGGGGAATCCCCGGCGTTGCCATTACACGCGACGAGGGGAGGATTCGCACGACGGATCTGCTCGATGGATGGGGGGGGGGGGGGGCGGGGGGGGGGGGGGGG
>NW_019101330.1:228602-255116 GCF_001856785.1 Myzus persicae
TTTTTTATTCCCCCCCCCCCCCACCGCCCCCGTCGGTCTTATCGGTCGTCATCCGGCCTTTTGAGAATTCTATTTTTTACATAGCCCGTCGAGATAACAATATCACGCAGCAGACTCGCGTGCACAAACCTATCTGATCGCGTTCAAACGAATGTCTTTCGGTCGACAATATACCCACGCAAATATTATATACGCACGGGCTCGTAATGGGTGCCCGGCGGGTGGGCCGGTTCGGAAATCGCCCAATCATCCGACACGAGCTGCAAATGCGAACGAAACCTTAAGCCGAAGCGCACGTTATATTACGATGGACTTGTGTAGGGTTTTCCTAGAAAACGTCAATATGAAAATATCAAATCGCAGACGAGATAATCGAATGACGCGTTCGCCATTCGTCTTCAGTGTACGGGGCTGTAGTTTTCCCTTACTGAGCGGGGAAATGGGAAAACACGGCCCATCCTGCAGTAAACATACGATTATATTATATTATCATGATCAGAAAACAATATACGTAGATCGTATAGTACACGGTTAAGTGAATTCGATTGGTAATAAAAAAAAAAGAAGAAAAGAAATGTAATAACTTGGTTTCGACAGCATTGAGAGAAGTGCACAAAATTTGATTCTATTATGCGTCGCCCGTTTGTTCGTCTGATCGGCTGGCTTCTCCTCGTGTCGTATTGCGTTTGGAATAGCAAAAAAAAAATAATAATATATATGAACGCGAAACAATATACACACACACACACACACACACACACATACACACGCACAAAATAAACGTAAGAATAAACCAGCGAAAATAATCGATAAATCTAAGTTTTTACGCCCCGCTCTTGGAATTCGCATTATACGCGCAGGAAAAGCTTTAAAAGAACATTAAAAAAAAAAAATTCCGTCCTGTTCAAAATGTTATTTTGCGCAGCACGGTCTGACGAACACAAGGCGCAACTATTTCTGGTTTTTGCCGCCTACGAAAAAAAAATACCCATCATATTATATATATATATATATATATATCGTGACGAAAATACATCATGCATTTTATACACGTCATTATATTATTATTATTATTATTATTATATACGATATAATATGCTCAAACACTTGGTTCATTGTTTTTTAATACGACATTCGTTTGTGATTATTATTTTCGACGATATCTCATATTATAAAATTTTTTTACGGTACCATACACGGTAAATGCTGTTTCAGAAAGATAAAAAAAAAACAGCAAAATATGCGTTTAAAAACGTTGTGTTAAAATCTTGACCTCTATTGCTGTTGCAGCAAAACGAAACAATCAACAAAAAAAAAAACACGGTAGGTCGACATAATGGTGTAATATAATCGAGCCACTTGTATTACTAATGAGCCAGTCTTGATAAAACGCTGCTACTTAGGCGAACGCTCACGACTGTACACAGTTGTAAACATATTAAATTATCTGCACCAGTTGACATTTTTCATGACATCCGTAAAAAAAAATTTCGGTTTCTAAAAATTTCGCACGACCGTTGAAAATAATGCATGCGCATTTTACACATATTATCCTGAAATCCCTGTGTATTGTGTATATTGTTGAGATGTTGCAGATTTCAAACAGTCATTATATAATCAATTTAAATCACACATTTTTAATTGCCACGTCACGTGATGTTTCTATCGCGAGTATCATTTAGTATAACAGTAGGAACCAATGGTTTTAAGACTTGGTCCTTGGAAATTAAAAAGAAAAAATGTATACCTATTAATAGATAAGTCAATTGATCCTTTATAATTTGTTTGATTTTGTATTATATATGATATTTGTTGATAATTTATAATTTTATTTCTATTAGATAATATCAATTATTATCTATTAATATCTGTGCACATTTTATTGTAATAACAGTCGCCGCTGTAGTTTGAAACTATTACTCATGTCAATTTTCCAAAAAAAAAGTATGGTTAGTAACCTTATTGTACGCTACTCGATATTTTTCATCTAAAAAAAAATCTGTGAATCATAAATATGTTTTTGTAATAAGCAACCGTGACTACTAAAACATTATGAAAATTCGGTTGGAAACAGCCCAAAATGACAACTATGTTTAGGAAACAATTTAATCCTAAATCAATCCATTGAGATTTTTATCTATTTAATTTTGCATTATGTGTATGATTATTGTTTATAATTTCTATTATGTAATATCAGCTATGCACGATGTTAACAACAGTCGAGACTATGGCTCTTGTTGACGGTAAACAAAAAAAAAAAAAAAATAAATAAATAAATAATAACAATATAATGTACTACCCTAAAATAGATGGTATATTACTATAACGATTACCATATTAATATTGTTATACACCGAACAGTCCATTTGGAAAATGGTTATCTATATAAGTAATGTAAGTCCATCTATATTATAGTATGTAGGCACACGAATTAAATGAATAAAACGTATTTCATAACCAAGTTCTGTGATCCCTATCAATTGCATTAATGCCCTTCTTGTTTATTCCCCTAGTTAACTGTCTTACACACTCTATACATCCAAACTAAATGGAACAAATCCCTCTTATATACAGTGTACATTAGAGTACGGTGTTTAATAATTCAATTCCCCGCGCAGTTATAGATCAAGGAAAATAGCGATATTAGTAAGTTAGCGTGTATATACGAGAGACTCTCTTCATTTATTTATTTGTAAATTACACCCAAAAGTGTATACCTGTATAAAGGGACAAACTGACAAAGTGCGAGTATTTACATAAAAGTATCGCAATGATTAATTATTTATTTAACATTATATAATATTGACGTTATTTCTACGTAGGTATCTGGTATAGTGGTATATATATGTGTATACAGATTATACGCCCAAGTGCCCAACGACCGTTTTAATGTATAGGTAGGTTATACAGCATAAATATTTTACAACGATTATTGAAAGAAATAATCCATTTTATAGTGCCGTAATGGAATATTTTAACGAACTATCCCTTCTGTCGATTTGAATTCAACCGTCATAATAATACGTTTTATGTATACTTGGATTCATGTATTGGGTAACTAATTTCACATAGGTATAGATGGTACCGATCAGTATAATGATGTGAAATTTCAAAAATTGAATACTCAAAAGATTTCCAATTATAGGTTTCTATACATTGTTTAAGTCTCTAAAATTTAAAAATTAAATTTTATTTTTTAAAAGAGCTTAATTTTGCACTTAAAGCTTGTACAAAATAAAATATTCATTGAACCTTGAAGCATATTTCATAACGTTCAAAATAAACTGCATAAATGTTATTAATTGGAATATTTTGTTTTTAAACATACGTAATTAATAAGTAGGTAAAGACACACAGGGCTAATGCTAATGTTTAATATTTTCGCGGTCGCGTTGTAGTATAGCATTTGCAGCGTTGAAATTTTATCTCAACAAAAATGTATGTAAACAATAAAATGTCGTTCTGAAGAATTTCTGTTTGAAATCCCCGGGGGTCGGAAATGTCCAATTGAGACATTTCTTAATCAGAAATGTCCCACCGATCGGTACAATTGATATAATACATGTTCATACACGATATACAGTTTTCGCCAAAATGTGGGCACGATTATATGATATTATTATAATAATCAAAAGGATTCCCACTCACATACAACTTTCTCCCAGCGCAAACACAATTTTCTTCCCGCGTCGTTCATATGAATACATTCTGAAAGGTTTTCCGAGAATGGTGAGTTTAAACGCGGTGTTTAGCGACGGCGCGCGGCGGTCTTCGAAATGGGTACTTATGGCAATGTAAAGTTTACATTATATTATTATCGTGAGGAATAGCGCACTAACACGACGGTCTACGCGTGATCACAGAACGCACTCGACACACGCGTGTAAGTCTTCGGTAAAATTATTATGCCGCGCGGAGTTGAAAGAAATAACGCCCTAAACTATATCCGCGCCACAGATATATACCTACTATTTACTAGATGCCCGACTCCATAATATACCACTGCGTATTGGTGTTTGAAGCCAAATAGGTTGGGCAATGTTTACAATCCGTTATCAATATAATTATGACGATAACATAATAATGTTATTATTATAAAAAATGTAAGTACCTATACTACCAAACACTAACGAGTACTTTAAACTATTCGCGCCTACGAGTACTAGTGAGTAGTAGTACTATACCATCATGTGATTTGATAACATAAATTTTAAATTATTATAAATTATAATTTTGTCTGTTATCACTAACATTGATAACATCGGCTTGTAAACAATGCCCAATCTGCATTATGACTGTATAATAATGTTGGCTTCGAGTATGGGAACCGAGTCGGCCATCTAGTAATATTAGTGTATATCTGTGATCCGCGCCTAGACGGTGGCGGTCCTATACGCGCGTGTGATTATACCGTTCGCCGTTGCAGGAATATAATAATAGCAAGACGAGCTCGGTCGCGTTTGTGAATGAAATCGAACGAAACAAAACATAATACGCGTGTTAACAATGATACAAAGTGAGGGAAAAACAACGGACGAAATACAAACCATATTATTACGATATACCTATATTATACAGCTGCAGGATCGAAGCGGCGGCGGCGGCGTAATATACGAGATTCGTTTCGGGTAACGGAGAGGAGAACGAATAAGACGGAGACGACGTCTTCTCTCCGGTTTATATTTTATCGCATAACACACACACATATATATATATATATATATGATACGTACGTTTATTTTCCGCGCCTTTTGTTGTTGTGCGCTTCAGATGTTATTTTTTTCATCCGACGATTTTCCCGGTCGTAGCCGTCCGCACACAGCTCGCACAGCCTTCGCGCCGTCTCCCCGCGGTCTATATACGCTTATATATATATATTATACGTATACATAGGTAATAATATTGTTGTGTTACGAGTCTGTGCGTGTGTACGTCCGTGACAGTATTTCGTCGGTTAATCGATTATACGCCACGGACTCCGAGTCCGGAACATTGCTCGGACCCGCGGAAACGGTCGAAACCATCACCGAATCCGGGAACGTTTTCCGACGGAAATCCCGATCGCGTGTTATCGATGCACTCCGGTAGATCGGCGTCGATGAGTGATATTATGCGAGATTTTATTGCATTATTATTGTTTTTATTTTTTGAGTGTATCATTATTATCGCGTGTTCCGCCGCCGTGTCCTATATTATATACACAGTATTATGTGCTACGATTTCACACACACACTCATGCAAATAGTGTACAATGTGATTCGCCAAGAATGCCCACCCCGTTACCCATCACACGTGTTTTTTAAATTCAAATCCTGAATTACGTCATTTTTAAACACCAATACAGTTGAAACAACTGTTTATTTTCAAACTCAATAAATGTTTGTACTATACTTACTATCGAGGAGTGTCCAGTGACACACCAATTTCTGTTTTAAAATGAGACCTCAACCCTCCTTTTTTTACTGTAAATATTATTTAATGAATCGCGTTGTTTTTTTTTGCTGTATTTCGAAATTTGAATGAGTGATATTTGTCAGTTATTAAAACGCGTGACCACCTAAGGAAAAAAAATGCTCCTTAATGATGGTTTTCAAAAATATAAAATTAATGTAATATAAATTGGATCTAGTATTTATTAAACTCGGAACATTTTTAAGAATGTTGATGGATTAATATTAAGTGTCGAAATGTCCAAATCACCAAAGTCTATGCATCGTCCAAACCATTATCGTGAACCTATTGTCCTTAGTAGTTAGGTACACTAAGAACTATAAACAGCTCAAAAACTAAGATTATGCGACTTTGTTACGTCGACATTCGCATAGAAAATATCCGCCCAAACGACTTACTGCAGAAAAGGGCGTTCTCATATTTTGAAAATCAAAAGTCGGCTATCTCTGCTCAGGAAATATCAACACTCCTCAGATGTAGTGCAATAAATCTCGACACTTTGAAAACATGGTCGCTCGTAATACATAGGTGCACGTATTTAAAAATTGCAAATATCAGATTTTGAATAACTACACGTGGTCGAAGAAAAAAATTGGGGGGGGGGGGCTGAGCTTCGCTCGACGAATCACTCTGTATACCGGCACCGACTGTACCACGCGCCGCTGCACAGAAAATAGGTCGAAATCGTTACAATACTCGTATAATTACCTTTATGCATATTGTCGACGGCGACGGGTCGCAGCTATTGCGCTCATTCTTTCGAGGCACGGCCTAAACGACGACGACGACGTGACAATATATCACCTGTCATTTCTATTATAATTATTGTTATTATTATTATTATTATTATTGCCATTGTTATACAATATTATTATAAGCACGCGGTCGAAAGACCACTCGTCGTGTGTCCACTGACCGGCTCGGCGACCTGTAAAAGTGCGGCGGCGAAAGTTGTGCGTCCATATCGGCATATCGCGCTGAATCGGCCTAATTGGCCCCGACGTGAAATTAACCGATTTCGATGGAAACGCACGCCGCCGCCATTATTCGAAACCGATATTTGCATAAAAACACGATATATTCTACACACCGTGTGCGTACGATAATTATACCGTACGCCCACCAAACAATGTGATATAACAATATAATAACGACAATGATGTATACACTTGCAGACGATATCGTTTCGGGTAAACGCCGCGACTTCGAGAAAATCTAAGACAATAGTTCGAGACCGTCGTCGTATGGGCACTATTATTATTATTATTATTATTATTATTATGTTTGAGCGTCGCTGTCGTCGCTGTGGCATGGATGATAAAAATAGGTAGGCACAGATTATAACATGACATATTATATTATTTCGTTTTATTATTATTAAGCGGTTGCTCGTCTGGCGACTCGTTATGCTAACCCGCGAGACCTGCAAGACGCCACAGCCGTTTATAATAGTTGTGCGCGTCATAGATTTCACTGAGCTCGGCCATTGCGTAAACCGCCGCGATCATAACGCATTATATAAATAATAATAATAATAATAATATGTATTTTACGCTAACCGCGGAGACGTATGAGCCACATATAGAATATTATTATCTTACCGCACGATACCTTATAACGTACTGGACAAATAGCCGTTTCTATACTTAGCTGGTTGACCCGCAGTACAGGTGTCCGTGTGTACCTACATACACTTTGTAACTTGTACGACTTGAGTTTAAATCCGCGAACACGTAATTATATATATTTTCACCTCGTCTATATACGGTTCACGTTGCGAAATAATAGTACATCGTTATAACGCCCTTATCGTACCTACTCTCGCGATTTCGATGCGGACGACTCGAAAATCGAAACGACATGCAAAACATGCGCAGTACTTAATCGAAATTTGGAATGCTCAGTGAATGCGAGACGATCGACTTGCCCATACTATTTCAAATGTTCGATACGATTTCCTCGAGGCGATAGTTGAATTTCGGAAAATATGCGCACCGAGAAGTGTTTATACCTGTGTCTGCAGATATATAAATATGAAATTAAGCTTTCTAGTCGGCTTGTTGCGGCATCATATCAAAACGGTGATTTAATGACATCCAGTCGGTAAAAAAATAACATTTCAGATTTAATAGCGTTTACAAATACAAAGTAGTTTTTTTTTTATCGTTCATAATTTATTTGTAGTGGGTATTCTAAATAGATACGGACTGTCACATATAAAAGACACGATTCGGCATAATAAATTGCTTGTACACAATAATCGAGGACTGCCGTGAATCGATTAAGATTTTTTTTTATCTATCATATTATTGTATATTATTCATTTATACACATTATACGCTTATTTTTTGTACCTAACATTGATGTATTACGGTTGTAACGTGGATTTGTTTATTTCTATCATGTACCTAACACGTTTGTGATTAATTTGCTATATGTCTAGATAACCAAACGACATTATATTTTAAATATTAAGAATATAATATAGGAAAACGTCACAGGCAACTGCTTTGTTGAATATATATATATATATATATATATGTTAGCGTATTGCAGCGATTTAGAGAAGTAAATATCGTTTTAGTGGTTTGTATTTTTTTAATTTTTTTTTTTTTTTTTGAGCGGTTAAAGTGCTACTCGAATTTATTGTATACTATAGGTAATTGATATATCTAGTTTGTTAAAATCTGAACGATTTCCATGATGTAAAAAAGTCATCGAATACCGCCATGGTAACAATGTATATATATTATATTAGCAAATATAGACACTATATAATATGCGTTTGCGTAGGTTTTTGTTACTATCAATAAGCAAGAGAAAATTCTTTAAAACCTATAAAATGTGTGCATAGATCACGCGGTTCTTTGAAAATATTCGAAGAATTTGATGAAAAAAAAAATCGAAATGTTTGATTAAACTGAATTTTTGCCAAAAAAAAAAAAACGTTTAACCTATCAGATATAAACACGATATTCGGAAACATAATTATTTGAGCAACATGTTTAAATATTGGTTTATTCATTTAAAATGTAAAGGTTTATGTTGTTTTAGAAATTATAACCGGTTGGAGTTTGTTTTTAATACGTACATTTAGAAACCTTAAAACTGATTACATCTGCAGCGATCTAGTCGGCCGCGTTCTAAGATAGGTACGCTAGATAGGCGTCGTGCGTAAAATAATTATTTTTTTCTTCACATATCTTCTTGTGTGTACGCCAATGCCACTTGCGTGGAACTCAGGACCGTCTTGAAAACAAAAAATCCTCCTCGTGGTTTTCCTTTTTCGCTGTGACGAAATATTTACGCTCCTCGCGACCGTTTTGTGAGCGGCGAGTACCTCATCTATACGCAAGCATACAAAAATACTAAATAATAATAATAATAATAATTTACCTACCGTCCGAACGGTTGTTTGGTGTATAAATAAAAAATATATATAATATATACGACGGATACGCACTAGAGCTGTGCCGCCACCGTCGCAATCAACCGTCAGGTCACAAATTATTATATATTATACGAAACGCACGCGCGTATTTGAAATTAACATGTATAATATTTACGTTTCCGGACGTATTAAGTTATAAAAGTGTCGTGAAAAAAATATCCATACCCGAGCGAATATTCAAAGACTTGTCACGTCATAAACATCCAGGTCCGGAGCTTGTGTACACACACACACACACACACACACATACATTAAATAATATGAAAATGTACGTTCGAGTTACTGCAACAATAATAATAATGCTCGCATCTCCGGGCAATTAGAGATGGTATTGTGCGCAGAGGAGACGGCAGAATAGGATCGACGGACCGGACGGACAGACGGACCGGAATGGTCGGGGTGGAGGGGGGGGAGATAAGTTAAGAAACTGTTTTTCTCGTTCTGTTCGAATTGTCCGCACAGGTATGTACATACACGCAGGCCCTGAGCAGCAGGAGCAGCCACCGCCGCCGCACCGCGCACATTGTTTATTTACTGTTTTGAATAAAAAACGAATTTATTACGCCAAGTGGCTGAATATTATTAATAATAAACTATTCAGATGACAAACGCGCCGCCGCCTACATTCGAGGCGTACAGAGTGTTTAAAATATACATAAATATATATTACATTATAATAATATATACACAAGCATAATATATAATATACATAATAATAATAATAATATTAATATAATACATATACGTATACCTACCATAGTGCTCATATACGGACACGTATATATATACATATATAATACAATATGGTGTATTGGTGTGCGAGCGCTGACTACCAGTTTCGTGCGAGCTGATGTTTCGAATTACGACACACACGCGGTCCGCAACCGCCGCCGCCGTTCGACTCGTTTCCGTTGAATGGATGTTGTTTTATACTTTTATAGTCCGATAAAAGAGAGAAGAGGGAAAAAAAAGAAGAAAATGCGCAAGTCACCCGGCCGCGGCAATATTTCCATACCGGGTTGCTGATTGATTGGCCGACTGCGATAGAACCGCGTTATAATATGGGAGCCAACAGGTTTCCGATGTACCTACCTATACCTATAGGTGCGTATAATATTATGCGAGCGTATGATTATAGTGTGTTGGTGACTTTAACGCGTGTAAACGTTGTTGCGGCGACGACGCGTACGACCGTTGTCATTCATTCGCAGGTCGGTATAAAATATCATGTAATATGGTTTTTTAGGAAAAAACTTAAACGGGAGTTAACACGCGGGCGGGCAGCACCGCCGGCGGTAACTATATACAATCATAGGCACTCGGATTCGCCGTGGACTCGATTCGCCGGTTCTCACAAACCGCACAACGTTATACAATACATTACCACTATTACCATATTTACCGTTGATTATAAATACACAATAGTCGTGTGACCGATGCCTGTTTACAGGTATATACTAATTTGGTATAAATATAGCGTGTAGGACATAATAATATAATGTCGTACCTCGTTGTGTACGCGTGTAAGTTGCAACTGCAGCTGCAGCGGTCCCGAGTCATTGCATTCGCGTTTATTGCTTCCGATTTGCGTTTATCGCGTATGTTAATTATGTGTAATAATATGTACGGGTACGATGCGAATGAGAAGAAAAAATTGTGCTTTTTTTTTTTTAAGATCGCCGAACAATATTTCATTCCGCCGCACGGGACGGTGTGCATAGGCACGTTTGGACGTATGGGAAATTGAAAAATATATCGTTATTTAAGTACATGTTTAGAAAACAAATTTCAGTATACGCTCAACTAGAAGATGAAATATTATTATTTTACGATTTATCTTGCACGTACTTATTTTTAATAAATTATTTTAACTTGTTCATTATTTTATTTTTAATGCAAATATAAATAACGTGTGCACTTATATGTGTACGATTATAATACGACTGTGCAACAGCCAACTCACACACAGACACACTATTTATTATAAATGTACATATGAGGTATAAATTACGATGATGAATTTCATTAAAACGCATTTATATTGTAATACTTTAATTATTTTAAGGATATATGGATATACACGCGTGTACCCACCCATCATGTATGTAAAATGTATTATACAATAATATTATGTACAAACGCGGTTTTTATTAATTATGAAAATAAAACATATACATACATATTTTTATAAATCTTACATTCGTATATTATTATGTTAATCAAATAATGTATGCAGTTTAATAAATGTGTAGTAAATGCGGTCGTATAAAATAAGATTATTCCTGTAAAACCAATCAAAAGCCACGTAATAATACACAGTTGGAATAATAATATTTTTAACCGTTAACAATTATTAATGTTTTTGCGTATATTATGTATGCTATTCAAAATTTGTTATTTATGTCAATTTATTACAGGTTATACAATATTATTACTATACCTGGTATACCATCATTACGATGGTTATATTCCACTATTATTTATATTTTAATAATTCAATCTTTATGCAATTTTGTTTGTGCTCGGTATAAACGTACGCAATTGGTTTAACGATATTGCGACTGCGTGTGCTATAGTTGATATTGTGTATAGTTTTCACGAGTAGGTATACCCGAAATTGACCTACAAAAACATCTATATATATATATATATATATATTAGTATAGGTACCTATGTATACATATTTCTGTTCAATAATTCAACTTTTTTCTTCATAAATTGTTAATAGTATTAAAAAAAAAAAAAGCAATAATAAAACTCCGCATGTGTATAACATATATTTTTAATGCCTGCGTTTTATTGTCATTCAAATTTAGTGCACACACGAATACGAACATTCGCTACATACATGGTTGTAAAATGTTTAAAAATGCAGATGGTCAAGGAACGCGTATAATAATACATACGCACCTTATAGAATATTATTATACCTTAAAGTTGATGGGTACCTCACGCGGTTTCGGTATGTCCGACTATCCGGGAACGGGAGATAAAAAAAAAAAATAAAAAAATACACATAAAACCATATAATATTATTATTATAGCGCTACAAACAAATGATAATTTAAATTTTTATCGAAACGACCGAATTCATTAATCTTCTTTTGTGACATACACAGGTTTTGGCGTTATCTCGTATAGCCGGAGATACCTATATAGCGGAGAAATACGACGTCGTAAATTAAAAGAAAATACTCGGCCAATTGACACAACCTGTTTGGGTCCGGTGTATACGAAAAGTCTATAATATAATAGTGGCCCACAACCGAAACCACCTCGGCGATATTATTAATAATACCACATTCTGACTTATTATTCACGATTTGGCAGATTATTGCTACATAACTCGTATAATCACAGTGTAGGTATATATGTATATATTATAGAAGTGTTTGGAAATTGGCTGATTTTGAAATATGAGACGAAAACCGCCGCGTTTTGATTTTGAAAATTAATTATTAGGTACACGGGAAATTGATTTTAAACGTTTATAAATGTAATTTTTATTTTTTTTCTTAATCATTCATATCAGGCATTAAAATTTGTTGTTTATCATACATAGAACCCCGAAGTTATTTAAATATTTTGACAAATTAAACAAGTATTTTATTTATTTATATTTTAAATCATTAGGTAAAGTCAGAAGCTAGTGTTTGTGTTTCAAAATATAAGTATTTACAACATGAAGGCACGAAATTTAAATTAAAACCTTCAAAGTATCGTTGTAAACAAATCAAGTTCTCATCTGTAAATAATCTAAGATGGTTGAGGTTTTAAATATAATGTTATATTTTACTTATTTTAATTTAAAAATAAATCTTTCTCAGATTTCTCGATAAGGTGAGTACGATTCATAAGTCTAATTATATATATTTTACTTTGAATAATATAACCCCTCGAGATTGTATACTGAATCGCACTAAAAATCATAATTAAAATTAAACATCTCTGGTTTAGTTCGAGTTTTAAATCATGGCAAAATCTAAAAATATTTATTTTTTTCACTTTGCAAAGTGTAAATGTTTCTTTGTTAGTGGAAAATTAATTAAAATAAGTCGTTTATTATCGTCAAACGAAAACACTCGAATATAATAATTGTTACTTGCACTAAAAATTGTATTTTATTTACTCTCGCGGTTACATTCTTTTTCTTATCTTTAAAACTATTGCATAGATAAACACGTTTTACCAGTCGTGTTTGTATAATGACCGAAAACTGTGTACAATATATATAATATAGGTGTATACATATAATATAAATACATACCTACCTACACTCGAAACAGTTAAATATTCATGAGTCATACGTGTAAACCTATACATAAATAATAGGAATTTTAATTAAACGTTTCTGTGTTGCACAGCCACTCGAAAAAACTTCAAAAGTTCTTCACTATAATAATATTATTATGTTTATCATTCAGCAGTATCAATCACACGATATGTATGTGGATCATTACATTTTATTCCACGCGTATCGTATGCACGCGGACTCGCGGAAAAGATTTATACGTATGTATACTTGGGCACGTTTGCAATTAATTATACAAATATATAATACGACGGTGTGTGTAATACGCGATGGTGGGTATGCGAAAAATATAAATTATTTGTGCGGCGTGTAACTGAATTCAGTATACGGACACCTGTAAACGATTGTATTATTACCAATTATATTTGTCTGATGTTTACGAACGGCGGTGGAGACGATTCAAACAGAGGCATGTTAAAAAAATAAAAACGATTACAGGTATCTGGCGTGGGTACAGCTGGTACACATATACCATATGCGTATATAATATAATAGGCATTCGGACGATCGTTCAATCGTTCGTTACAACAGTGTATCCATTTTCGATGAATGATTATAATTATTGAGTTGACGTTTAATGTATATAATATTTTGTTATAACGCGCGGTTGTTCGTTCGGGTGTTTTACGAAAGAGATGATTACCTATGACAATTTTACTCGCAAACCATCATTCTGCAGCGAACAATAAGTGCGCGCGACTGCATATATTATTATATTACGCACGAGTGTCCGAGCAACCATACAAGAACCAAGTGATTTTCGACTGACCGTGTTCGGAATTTATAGAAATGCGCATAATATAATACATATAGATACCTATACATTATATACACGTTAAAGGTGTACAGAGTGATTAACCAACCATGTCTTCATCCCCGTTTTCCCATTTGATATTGAATTTATTCCAATTCTAGTTTTTGTAATTTTAGCTATAAAGTTGCGATGGACATAATTTGTATGCTCAATTTTTTTTTTCTTACCTTTCTTAGTGTAAATTAAGGAGCAATAATGTTTTATTTTATCATTTTTACGCAGGCACCTATATGTATCCAAATTAAAATTCAAACGAGGAGTTTCCGAGTTATTAAAATGTATAGCCAAGGATAGTAATAAGTATAAATATTGTCCTCAAAAATGAATTTTACAAAGATATATATACATATATGGCATATTTAATCTAGTGCTTATTTTACTCGGACAATTGTTAGTAAACAATTGTTAGTAAACAATTGTTAGTAAACCTACAATGTCGTTACAAAATAAAACTTATGGATTATAGTTGGATGTACTATCGGATGTTCCAATAATTTTAAACCCATATAGCATGATGGTCAGTATGGACATTGGACCTATTATCGACAGTTGAACCGAGTTGTGTAAGTCAAAAACTAATTGTTTGAATTTCTGTGGATACATCAACAATTTCAAATCGTCTACTTAACAATTATTTTTTGGTAAAGTGTTTATTTGAATAAAACAAAGTTACGATTCCTCGATACCGTGGAATATCGTCACAAAACACTTTTTAAAGTGGTGTACAAAATCTGAGTATACTTGAAAATTGAAAGTGCGGTCGTTAAATCAAAAATTCCATGCATATATCAGCACACCCGCTTGTCGTAATTCTCAATTGATTACAGATTGTTCAAATTGTTTCAAATCAAGTTGGACGAAAAAAAATTCCAAAAATCAAATTTCGAATGAATTCAAAAAATAGGCGATGTCTTCCTCGCCGATATACCCTGCATTATAATAATATAAATAGGTACATCAGCTGTTCGCATGAAGTAGGTACGCGTTTCGTGAATATCGCGTGCACGCCGCTGTAGACCGAAATAAGCCGGCTTCGCCGAGCGTTTATATTCCCACCGGAAATGTTAATATAACATGCAGGCAGGCAGAAGAGGAAAAAAAATTACAGTGCGACGACACCGCGGTATAGGTACCCACTACTGCACAATAAATACATCGACGTCGTCGAAAGAGACGTTTTCAGAAGAAAACGAAAACCGTCATTATATACGCGATATGTATATTACACCGGTACGTGTACGCAGCACTGGGATTTGGGCGAAGACGCCCGTCGCGGGAGAGTATAATATTATAAGGAACAATGCGTCTGCGGACATGTCTCGGCGAATACGCGCGATTATTGCGCATGCGAGAGAACACAATAATATTATTATTCGGGCGACGCGATTTATACTCGCCGTCGACCGGAGGGAATTTACATGTCCATCTCGGTCGTCGCGGTCGTCGTCGCAGTCGTATACGACTGTCGTGCACGGTCGTCGCATTTTTACATAATATTATATGCGCGTACGCGGCGGCCCGGTCGTCCCTATATATCACACACGACGAAGTACCTACCAGCAGTTTACCCACCCGGGTATACGTATTGCACACACACACACACACACACACACACACACTGATACTGCTATAGACTATATATCATTACGTATTATATATTATGCAATTTTATTTTCGTAAACGACTGAACAGTGCGCACACACACACACACACACACACGCGCACACACACACACACAACGACTGCTCGCCGACGACTAAACGAATGCGAAGGCGTAAGGTGGACCATATATATGTATATTATGTTATACATTATGTATACGCGTTCGAGTATTATAATATAGGCACATATATGCAGTATTACACGACTGCAGACGGTTTAACGAACGGGTCGCGAAAAATCGTTTTGTATTGTTTATTCGTTTTCGAGTATAGGTACCTAACAACATATATTGTACATAGTATTTTACGCTCGAGTAAATAACAATATTATATATATACTGACCGCGCACGTCTCTCGTCGTCCTATGAGCTGCCAAGCATATTGCAAATTATATATACCGGTAGGTAAGGCCCCCGTTTTCGGCGTGCCCCCCGAAATCGGACCTCAAGGCCGCAAGCCACAACACAATTACTATTATACGCAACTATATCTTGGTAATATACGTATATATATATATATATATATATATATTGCAGTTTATACCAACGATAAGTGTATCGAACGTCGACAAAATACGATTTTTTTGCTCTTCGAATCTCGCGGGTCCTTTGTACTCCCGACATGTGCTTCTACAGCAGTGTATATTATGTTCCTCTATCCCCCCCCCACCCATAAGGAAGTCAGAGCTTACCAAACGTTGACCGCTCGTAATAACGGCGAGAATTTTACCGAAATTATCGTTATATTTTCTTTTGTCTTAAAGAACTATACTCATCATCATTATATACTAAAACCGTGGTACCCGCTGGTGTTACAATCTTAAAATGCCTATTAATGATAAAACAAACAATTATCGATAACAAATTAAGGGAAATCAAACACTCAGTTGAACCTTGGCCAAAACTCAATTTTTCAAACCGAAAAGAAGATGTTATTGTGAAACGAATTAGAATTGGCCACACAAGAGTAACCCATGGATACATAATGGAAAAGACCGAACCTCCTATATGCCGCTCTTGCAATACTCCCATGACAGTCAAACATATCATCATCCACTGCCAAATCTTCACTGAAGCCAGAAAAGAATATGAAATTCCAGACAATCTGTATGATGCCATAGGACCTTACGCAGACATACCAAAAATAATCTCATTTGTCAAAAAAATTGAAATGTACAACTTAATTTAACTTAATTTATATAATTTATTTTCATTATGTATTTTTATATTTTCTCTTTTTCCCCTTAATCACTATTGTACCACTGTAAAAACCCCCTTATGTACATAACCATATAATCTTGTAAGCTAATAACCATGATGTTGATGCTGTAACAATAAAAAAAAAACAATTATAACAATTATCCAGTTTACCTATAAGGATGATTTTTCATTAACAGAAGACGGGCAATGTAAAAATCTGATGCCTCTCGGGGCGTTTGCCCCTCTACCCCTCCCCCCCCGAATACGTCTCTGCCACGATGCAATTGTCTGCACGGATAGCATCCCATATGTTATAAGTAGACTTATTAGGACCGAAAAATTCTAATGTCGTCTCCGCGACCGTCCCTGCAGATTATGGACTCGTGACTTCCGCAATT
Source organism: Myzus persicae (assembly GCF_001856785.1). Taxonomy (NCBI): domain Eukaryota; kingdom Metazoa; phylum Arthropoda; class Insecta; order Hemiptera; family Aphididae; genus Myzus; species Myzus persicae. The sequence goes on from NW_019101330.1 coordinate 245,890, forward strand.
AAAGCTTCCGGATATTCCACCTCACTGTTCATCGGCTAAAACGGAAGCGGCAAAGAGCCAATCTCGTTTAAAGAATAAATTAAATTACCCACCGCCCGGAGTTTCGTCAATGGACGTGTTTTTTTTGATTCTGCCGACTTGACAATACTTTATGAAATCGCACCACTATTAGTATTATACACTTTTCGTACAAAGTTCGTATATGGAATATTCACGAATTTGAGTAAGAAAAGGTAATTTCACTCTCTTACAATATTATAGACCTTCGCGATGTGCACATCTCGAGAGGCCGAACGGCTAAAATCGGTGGAGTATATACAAAGGGGTGGGCTGCAGGGGCTTGTCCTTTGTAGATACTTTTTCAAAGACGTACCTTTCTCTTTTATTAGTTAATTTATAAATGGACGGTAAAAGGGAATAAAAGACGTCAAGACCGTCAGCGCCATTATCAGAAAACGGAAAATCTTTGCCGACGAAAACTGCGTGTGTAGTGATTATAGTGTTTAGCGACGACATGGCGCAATAATCGAAAAATTGCCACGTTCACTTAATCATCTTTAATCGACTATATTCGGCTCTTTTGACCGCGCGCCGTCCAATTTAAAGAGGTGTGAAGATACTCGGCCATTACTCCGATTATAATATTGTAGTCTCCGACAATGCACACTTAGGTACTATTTTACACTTAGCCTCCCACGACTAGGTCATTTAATCGCGTATCAGAGTGCCCGCATATTAATAATCTTATATATATATATTGTGGTACCCATACACATCGGACTATAATTATTTATATTAGGTATGTACGCACTCTCTGTCTGGGTCGGTTATCAATCATTTTCGGGTCGTCCGTTTGTTTATACGTCGGCCGTCGTCATCGCGGCCGTACACACTCAATAATAATATCATATGTAAGTATACACAGGTATTATATTCAAGTGCGAGTTCGTCTCTAATATTATTATCTCCACTCGATGCCTGGCAACAACAACAACAACAACAACAACAGCAATAATAATAACAATATTGTCTAATATAATGTATTATTATATATGATGTACCGCAGCCGTCGCACGACAACGGTAAACACAATCGGTCGGACGCCGACACGGGTGAAAAAAAGGTTAATTGAGCTGACCTCGCGTGGAGACTTCGTCGTCGTGGTCGTCGTCGTACAGAGTAGTCTTGTCAGCAACGGTACTGCTGCAGTTATACGACCAACGTCAGCGATATAAATGATTATTCGAAGGTACACGCTGTCGCCGTCACTATATCATATACTTAACAATAATATATATATTTGATATGACGCATAGAATTATGATTATAGTAAAATATTATTAGTACGTGATCGCGGACGTCGACGAACAATTTTTAGCAGGCGATTGCAGAGCGCCCGCGACCGGCGGACGTACAAAATACAAGCCCCGGGACCTTCCCCCCTCCTTCCCCTCCCACTTTGGATTTCCGATACAGAATACGACTCTATTCGTTCGCAGCACTGCAGTGGTCTGTACCGCCTTCAATCCCGTCGTTTGTGCTCAATCCCTTCCCCAGTCATCCAACTTTCAAAGTGTGGAGGGGGTTACATGGAGCTAAAAATTTTACACATAATACTATGCGAGCTGGGTGAGTTAATCTGATATTCGGCTGCTTACAGTGGGTACATGCAGTTATTATCATTATTTCATTATCGCATCGGACAAGCCCTGGAATTCAAAACCGTTCGCAAAATTATTCAAGAACGAGTAAACTGGTTTACACCACAATAGGTACCTGGGTATATAGTGTTTCAGGCGAAGGTGCAACCGAACGGCTTGCAAAATGGATTTTCCGCCGAGGGACTCGGTGGAAACGCTGGTACACTATAGGCACATAATATGATGTATACATTATATTATTATGTACAATTTCGTTACAAAATGTTTCTAGACATACGCAATAGCATCATGATAATATTATATGATTGAGAACTATGTCACGTTATCCCGTCTGCAATAAAATATATGCACACAGATATAACGAACAAACAAAACATTTTAGATTTTTCTTCTCCTAGCGAAAATCGTACGAGCGTATACATATATTATTACTATTACTATTATTATATTATGCATACATACCATCGACGTGATCGCGAGTGAACATTTTAAAATAAAAATATTTACATTCAGCGGATTCCGCTTCGGAGATCCCGGAAAAATTTCCACGAGGACATCGCGTTCTGTTATATGTATCTCGCCTAGCCTCGTCTCTCTCTCTCTCTCAGTTTTGCTTTTTCTAGGTGGAATCATATCATAACCGACGTCCCAACACTCGGAAAACAAACTCCCTCATCGTGGCGGGGGCAGTCACATGCCTAAGCAATATCGTTGTGTTTATTTGATTGGTATTTGGCGAGGTATTACAACTGTATCTAGATACCTATGGGTAGGTATTTACGCGAAACGCAATGCTTTACGTCGATGTACAAGCGCGCTCGAGTGCAATTCTGGAACAGTGCAGCAAATGCCACAAGTGTCATCGAATAATATAGTGGAATATCCGAATATATATATATCGCTAAACCATATTACGAGCTATGACAACAACGTGATAATTTGAACATTCAAAATTGATAATAATGAGTGTGTAATTATGACGCGTTATCACTTACAGCGTACCATGTATTAAAATATTACCTACTACTACAACTTACTGCGTTTCACACAGGCTCGTACAGCAGTGATTTCGAAAATTGATGAAAATTATTATAATAATATACGTACCCTGCAGTGTTCCGTGTATTAATAGGTGGGTCCTCGGCGGCGTGCGGCAGTTGTAGCCGACCGACTGCTGCAGTTTCGGTAATAATTATTATTTCACATTATAATAGTCTAATAATTACGCAGCCTGCACGGTGCGCTGTATTTTTGATCCCACGGGTAAAATATAATAATAATAATAATAATAATAGTATTAATAATATTATTATTTTGAACGATATCGCCGACGCTGCACGACGATTATTATTAATATTACAGAGGTATTTACCTATACCTACTCGATTATCACGTCTTTCCCGTCATCGTCGACGATGACGACGACGCGCGACTCGCAGTGCAATGCACGCCACCGTCACAGTGAGACTATAATTTTTTTCTTTCAAATTATAAACTGAAACAACAACAAAAAAAAAAAAACACGCCGTCTCATTTTACACGGCGGAGAGTCATGGGAGATAGTCGTATAATAGTTGTCGAAAAAAATATACCTGCACGTTTATGCGCGAGTCTTTTATCGCACGTCACAAGTATACGTATAATGTAGTTTCGGCTGCATCCGAGTTAGATCCCGAATTCAAAATTGCCAACTAATTGGGCCTGGGAATATTTTAGGCGTACTGCACTAGTATAGGGTTCTGGTTTTTTTCACGTACAACAGCATAGTTGGGTGTGGGTCCGCAATTATTTTAGGCGTACTACGCACTAGTTGAGCTCCTAATATTTTTGGTTAGTACTACACTAGAATCCGTGGTTACTATATTATAGACCTTCATATTCTAACAGATTTAGGGCTACATTTTAGACCAATAAGGCAATATGGTTAAAAATGTTGTTACAGTTTATTTTGTATAGTTTCTCTGCCACTAAAGATATAAATTACTACCAATACAATACATTATGCAAATCACATGATAATGTGCAAAACGCAAACATATAGGTACAATACGAAGAAAAAATTTAAAAAATCTAATTATATAAAAATAGGGTAATACCTATACATGGTAGTTTTGCTACAACTCGTATAATAATATGCGTCTGCGTGTACTCGAAACGTCTTTATAATATGTCTTCTGAAATCATCTTGCGTTTCCTCTCGAACTTTGTTTAAACTAACACACAGTAATCAAGCACGTTGTGTCCGCCGTCGTGTAAATCTGCGACGAGTTCGCCTCGTTTTCAATTAACTGCGGTCCGCCACTTGCCTATACACATCGATGTGCGTCTATGAACCCGAGATGGGTTCGCACATAAATATTATTTTAGTGCGAAACGCGTCACGTATATATTATATTATATAAAATATATTCGTCGTTTAAATCAGCCGGCGTTTGGTTTTCTCGTTTACAATACCCATCACCGCGATCGTAAGCGTCCGGACGTGCAGTACCCACTACCCACCTATACGATAATAAAATAATATAATAAAACGTTCTTCCCGTCTGACGTTTTTCGCAGCTCGTTTTCCGATCGCCCGTCCTATATAAGCAGTCCGAGACATCGCCGCGGCAGGGTCTCATAAAATATAATACCTATTACCTATATATAATATATCATTTCGATATACTTTTTCAAATATTGGAGCTTTCCCCCCCCCCCCCCCCGTCAACGGCACGCACACAACAATAATCTCGCCTGCACACTGCCGCCCGTTCGGCGTAAATATATATGTATATGTTACACGTGGCGAGCAGCTTCACGCCTTCTGCTACATTTACCGCCCGAAAAGTGTCCGTTCATTAATCTATATTTTATCTGCGCGTTCGACACACGGTCAATTAACCGCGTTATACCGAGGTATACCGGCTGCGAACGGGCGCAGGTATATACGATATAATATATATAGGTATACGCGGTATAGCCGAGGTACCCATACATGTACAATATAACACGGACGGAAGACATGCGCGCGTGTGTATAGGTTACTCGCTAGCCGGTCTATTACGTTTATTCGCTTGAAAAAATAATATCATTACCTACATTACGATATCGCGATATAACAGTTATTAATAATAATACGGAATTGACGGCGAATCAATGGTTTTTTTTATTAACTCGGCTAGGCGTAGCTGTAATATAGTATTATGCGTTGATGAGAAAAAGTCAATTTAATATTTAATAATTCCCATAAGAGAATTGTGTATTTAATAAATCTTATAAATTCAATATTGCTATATGCAATATGATATCATACAATTTTTTATCAAATCTACCTTATTATTTAACTATAGTACTGCAATAATATTTAAAGTACTTTATGTGAAAATCTGAAATGAATTCATAATTTCTCTGTTGTGATCCAGATACATAAGCATGAACACTTAATTCTGATTTTTGACCATGACACAAGACTATAGATTTAACCAAAATATTAAAAGACTTTTACCAAATTGTGTGAAATAGTATGGATAAAAAAGTACATTTTATGTGGGTCTGAAATTATATTTAACACTTTCAACATCAATATGAATAATTGTAATTGTTTCATTATTTTTAAGAAACATATTAAACATTTAGATTTAGCTTGTGCTTAAATTAAATTTATTTTATGTCGTTAATTTATCATATTTTCTAAAAATGTTTAATTGATTCTGCTTACTATATTATAACATATTAAAATTATATTAATTTACTTATGTTGAACACTATACTTTAAAATGGAAAAATCCATTCTATTCATATATTTTGTCTCTAGATACTATTTGTTTATTCATAACAAATTGTATACTATTATATTGTTCTCTTTGATATTCTTAAGAACTGCTCTCCCAGCATAAGTTTTGTTTACCGAGGGTGCTGCAATATTGTATTTATAATTGTAAATTTTGATGTTATAACTTGTGATGTTGCAATAAACCTATTATTATTATTATTATTACTATTATGATTATTGATTTGATTTTTGGTTGACTTTGTGTAGTTAAAGTCAGTACATATTTTTTCTAACAACTCAAAACTATACAGTGTTTATAAAGTAATATATTTTTACAAACTTCTTCGTTGAAGTGGTTTGTCACTAAAAACAAAATCAATTCGCACCAAACATATTATTGTTTGACGAGAAAACAAAAAGATATATATATATTAAAATTTGATTTCATTTTAAACAAAATAACTGACTGAATCCATTGATTTGGCGTTAATCAAAAATAATTGAGTCACATCGGCGGAAACCCCAAAGTAAACTATTCAAATACCTAAATGCTTTAGTTATAACTTAACTTTAGTTTTTTCACCCTTTAAACGCCCACTGCAGCTTTGAATAATAACGGTGTATATGTACCTTTCACGGACGTTGCAACAGACACTTCGTTCCAAGTGCAGTCACCCAAATTTTTCGATTTTTTTCTCGCGTCCACGTAGTATTCAATGGACCCATCACAAGTGCGGCACACACGCGTTTCGTCCGTTCGGCTATTATTCGTTTCGCGCCCGAGATGGGTCGACTTGCACCTCATATCGCGCAGCACATCATACGATATCCCACTACTGTATACCCGCGAGGTGTTTTGGAGACGATAGTGGCTGTAATGGTATACGTCGTGGTGAATGTCAATCGTACAGATTTTCGTCATTCACAAAAACTGCCATATATATATATATATATATACAGAGTACACTCTCGTCGACCGCGACTACAATATAACAATTCATCACATCGTAAATACGTACAGGTATATACCGCGACCATATAGGTACACCGTACGCTTAACCTATTACACCGGACGCATCGTATTATTGTAAACACACCGGATCGAATCGAAGACCTCCCACGCGCGTATAATATTATTATTATCAAAAAACCCAATGTGCCGCCGCCGCCGCCGCGCGGTTGTTGTGACTTGTGCAGCGGCTACCGACGAACGTTGCAGCCGGACGGTCCGTCGGTGCGGGCAAACCGTGACACGAAAAAATTACGTCTAAAAAACCATTCGTCTGGCGGCGGCATAGCTCGTTGTTGCATAGCGTTTTTTTTTTTTTTTATTTCGCCGCTATACGCGTCCCTATAATATCTACGCACATCCACGGCCAGGTGTGGAGCGAGCGACGTGTTTGTGCCGAAACGTGTACCGATAAACGTCTTGGACGTACACTGTACGCCGGTCGGGCGATCGTTTCTTGTCGTATAATTGTGCTTATAATACGTGTACACGCGGCCGAAAGAAGAACGCGACGTGACTATACAGTAGTATCGTAATATGCACATCATAATATACTCGGGACAGTTTTTGATTTGTTTTCGATATTTCCGGCGTCGAGGTGAACGCGATTTTTTTTCGCAAAGATTCGACGACGAACGCCTCCTACGCACAGTGGCGTGGCGAACTGAATATATTCCAGGGGCAAGTAGGTAATATAAAGCCCGAAGACCCACCCACCCCCTACTACAAGCCCAAATAGTGGTGGAGAAGGGGTGGCTTAAAAAAAAATCATGTTTGAATTTGTATCAACTTTAATTACTGCAACAATATAGTGCCCGAATATTAGTATCTTACTCATATATAGTCAATAGTCATAATAGTAAAGTATTATATATTTATGTAATAAGAAATCGGCGGGTGCCGAGTAGTGTATCCCCCCCCCCAAAAAAAAAAATAAAAATTCGAAAAATCCCAAAGGCCAATGGTCTCTGAAATTACCCTTCACCACGCCACTACATCGTAGGTTACATAATATAATACGCGGGTAATGAAACGATGTATAAGACTGCACATGACTACGAGAGCGGCGTTCGGAAAAATAAAAAACAATTTTCGACCGTTAAAATTATCACGTTATATTATTATAATGCGTTCAAGAGTATATAAGGACGAAAATAATATAATTGAGTATACTTGTTGTACACGACCCATCTACCGTATGCCGGGTGGATGGATGGCCGTTTCTTATGCAATATGTTACAAAAATTGTTTGATTGTGGGTGCCATATGGTCGAGCGCAACAAGACTGCAAGAGGCTCGCCGCCGGCCGGTCGCGGAACGATAAATCGATTTTTTTCCACCCAAAAACCAAAACGTACCCTACTGCGTTACGTATCGGTACGCCTTTTGCGTACCTATACGAATTATATATAGGTATCAGGTCGATTACCGCGGTAACGATGACCGTTGGCACCACTGCAGTTACACATATACATATGATGATATACACATTGACATAATATTGAATAATATATTATTATTTATTTTATCCGCGTGCGCTGTATACGATGATCGACGTGCAATAACGCTTAATAATGCAGGTGCGTCGTTTCAGTGTGTGCAGGCAGGCTGTGCATTCTTCGGCCTGCCAAAAAAATAATCCATATCTGGCCGATATGTTTTCTAAATCTGATATCAAGACAATATATTTTGTATTTTTTCCCATTCAGATCGATAGTATTTGATATACATATTGTATTTATAAATGTATTGCATTGTAGTGTCCGCTGTGCCACATCAGTGAACAAACTAAAAAGTAAAAACAATATTTTTCTGTTATGTAATTGGCAACAAAAATCAGGTAAGTACACGAAAGTAATATGAAATTCAAGTTAGTAATTGATCCAAATTAATGTTGCCGGAACCCATGAGTAATATTTAACACTACACTTACTTGAGAAAAAAAAGCATGAATTATTTCTCAACTGCCATTATAATATACACAATATTGTCTTTATTATTGTTTTTATGTATTATTTGTTTCACTTATAACTAGAGCTAGGATTTTAATGACCTAAAAAATACACAAAAGCGCACTAAAAAAAATTATGCAAAAATGACCTAAAAACTCTAAAAAATGAACTTAAAAATGACCAAAAAATGTACTTCGATGAGCGAAAAAAACTTATTTTAAAAATAAATATTATTATTAATTATTAATTATGAACATAATAGACCTGTGAATGTAACCACAAGATATTTTCCAAGACATCAGAATATAAAAAAAATATTTTTCCTGAATTTTCTGCTTCCAGGGTACCAACAACGATATTTACTACATAACGGCCCTCAACATCTGTCGTTTCATCTACACTAACGCAAATTTTTTTATCGCCTACATAGTGTCTAATATTTTGTATTGTATTTAAATAGCATTTTCATCTAACATAATTTTTCCTCAATGTGACTCTTCTGGAACTTTAAATTTTATATTTTTTTCTAAAAATTTTCTAAAATGTGTGTTATTTAATTTAGCAAGTGGAATATTAGCTGCTAATAATGTTTCACAAAGCTTTAAATTAAATGACGATTAATCACTATTATTTGTTAAATTAATTAATAGAACTTGATTATTTTGCTTTACTTCATTCAGTTTTCGTTGAATTCCACGAGCATGCTTATCTCGATTGATGTGTTGTTGAATTTTAAATTTTTTTTCGGAAGCAACTGCAACATTACAAACTTTACGAAAAAGCACCATACCGTTAGTAGAAAAAATATCGGCACAAAACTACGTAAACGGCTTCCTACTGTTGACTTAATT